>NC_030416.2:22604067-22639067 GCF_001660625.3 Ictalurus punctatus
GCTGCATGGAAACAGGTTCTCGCCCACTAATCCCTTATTTACATGTAATATACATACGACACACCCGACTTACCCTATTGTACATCAATAATAACAACAATAATAATGAGAAGAAGAAGATCATCTTCAATTAATAAAAATAAATTGCTAAAAGAAACAACTACTAATAAAGCAGACTTCCAAAATGAATAAAAACGGTCTGACGCGTTTCATATACATTTATATGTAATAAATTTTTTTTTTTAAAACACGCAATAATAGTGAAGCGAAAAGACTACAAAAGTCTCCACACCTACTTCAGCGCTATACAGCACCTCCTGTTCACACAACTGTTTTTTTTTTACCACACAATTTACTATACTATAACAATTAATTTATGCTATTGACTTAACCGGAAATTTTAGCTATTAAAATCTTATGCTCAAATTTACACACTGCGACCAGGCATGGGGTTTCCTACAGACATGCCAAACATGAAGTCGGTTAATTATAATAGTGAAACTGTCGATGGAATTCATTTACAATCTGCTTTGATCATACGCAATTTCATCATCACAACATGGTCCTCCACAACAGCAACAATATACATTACAGCTAAATATTCACAGACATAAAGAACACAGCACAGTGTATCCATAGGGGTCTAATAAATGACGTTTATCATAAATCACGCAGCTGCATTTTCACACAAACTTAAGCACAGATGTGTTACTGCTATTCCAATACAATACATACATTACAATACCAACACATCCAATACCCATGTCAGGCGGGGAAGAACGACAAGAATTATCAATACTTCCCATCAATAGCTCCAGTCCAAGATAACTGGAATAGTAAATTAGAAGGATGCTCTGAAACAGTGTAGGATATTACGTGGCACAATACTGCAAAGTATTACCCTGAAACATTTAACTTTAGCCTAGGGAGATGATGACATAAATAACGAGAAAGCAATAGTTTTATATTATACACACACTAATTACTGTAAGCACATTTTAAAATGTTAATTGATTTCATAATGGGAACAAAAAAATAATGTGAGAATGTTTGAAAAGGCACAATGTCAAAGCCCGGCATTATTAGTTGCTCTCATAATTAATTCAATATTCAATTACAGTTGCATGAAAGACAGAAAATGCACATATCTATGCATGGCTGAGATTTAATAAGTGTATAAAAACATTACTTAGAGTAATTGCACTAGTATGAGGAGATGAAGCACATTAACTAATGAGGAATTGTTGCTGCGTTACATCATGTGAAATTATAAATGGCCATGAGCGCAGGATGAAGAGCCAATCAGATCTCGACTTGCGTGTCAACCCAAGACCAACTGTCTCCTGCCTTTGACACAAGCATTTTACCTCCACAATTCAAATCCCAGAGCAAAGCAATCTGGCCTTACTCAAATCACTTGGCTGGCGTTTACAGGCACACGCTAGCTGGCTAATACCACACAACCGGCTACACGCCTGAACCATCGCATTTTACGATCAAATCTAAGCTATCTGGCCGCATCCTGGCCATCCCTAATCATTCAGCTCAAATGTAGATACAGTACATTTACATGCGTATTTATTTGGTCTTACACTTGCCACGCTAGAAACTAACGCTCGAGTAACGTTGTGTCTTGCAAATAACATAGGCGTGAAACGTCCGCTAGCCTGCTCTTTTACCACGCAAAATAAATACGTTTAAGCAAAATTAAACAGAGTAAAAGCGTTGTCTATCCCTTTTCCAACGTACAGAGGCAACCCTCCACCGCAAACAATACATATTAAATACCGAAACAGCAACAAACCGAACAGCTAGATAACCTTCAGCCAATTATGTTTAAGCCATCTGGTGAGGAGAAAAGCGACTGGTAACTAGCAAATATGCCTTTGTCGTGTTTTTAGACACACACTTTCGTACCACTGGGTTGGACTGCGGCTTGTATTTTCACCGTTTTCCCCTCCACACTTATTAAAATCGCAATCCCGTCATTATTTCAGTTCAAATTAAGCTGTTAAAGCAGGCGGTGTATGAAAAACCAAGAAGGCAGCCATTTTATCGTATCTCTTAGCTAGACAATAGCTAGCCTAGCGTGCTCATGGCACACATTCAGCACAAATAAAAAAAAAAGACAACAAGAGGAACCACAGAAACCCGTGTAGTTTCTAACTCACCTGGTTTCTACCGAGGGTTTGACCCGTACTTCCCGGGCTCATGGGTGGCGGGTGATGGCTCCTTTGTTGCCAGCCCGGATGGCCCCCTCCATACTGGGCAGCAGCACTGATATCCGCGGCTCCCTTGTTAGCGCCTTCCTGGTTGTTGTAGTCGCTCGGCGGGTAATTGCTGTATCCGCGGCTGGAGCTCGGCGAGGTTAGGAGTTGATTTAGAGTCGGTGTGGACGTGGCCTGTGGATTTGCAATATTATAGCGCTGATTATTGTAGGACGCGGCCATAGTCGGAGATCCTCCCGCTGGCTGCTGCTGCTGCTGCTTAGCCGCCTGAGCCGGAGCGCTGCGCGGAGAGTTCATGGCGTAGCCCGGGCTCGGGTACGGCGCTCGGTTCGGAAATTGTCCGTAGCTGTTGAACTGATGGTTCGGGAAGCCGTGGTCGTGCGAATTCGGTCCATACGGTTCCATCATGTTGCTGGGCGCCGCGGCTGCCATGCCAGGGCTTTGTTGTCCGCCATGTTGATGAAAAGGGCCCCGTGCGTAGTGGTGAGTGTAGCCGTAGGACGGCGGTGGAAAACCGGACCCGTGGTGCTGATGGGCCATGCCCGGGTGGTTATTCGCTTCGGGTCCGGCAGGATCATTTTGATTATTGGTGAGCCGCGGAGGATTGCCGTTGCCGTTCTTCATCTCGGACTCCCCTCCTCCTCCTCCTCCTCCCGTAGCATTGCCAGGCTCGGGCCGCTCGTGCAGCTCGCCGCGGCCCGGTGATCCGATCTCTGATCCCGGATCCTTATTTTCCTGCTGCTTCTCGGCCGGTACCGACTCCTCCTTTGGGTCTCGGTCCGCTTTTTTCAGCTCGGAAGGCGGGCTGCTGTTGAGAGAGGTAGCGCTGGCGACCTGAGCGGCCATGATAACCCCCCTCTCTCTCTCTCTCCCTCTCGGCGAGTCAAGTCACAATCGAACGCTAAACATCGAAACGTAAATACAACAGTTTTACAACCATTTGCCCGTATCTCGAGTCATCCCCTCCCCTTACCGCCGGACCGAATCCGGGCTGCACCGTTAGCACTGCTTTTTAGAAGCACTCTGAACAGTAAACTGTGTTCCCAGGGAATGAATTTAACCGACACGGAATTTGTGGGGGTTTCTATTACAGAACTAGACTACAGCGGAGGAACGGATCACACCAGCACGAGGCTCATACAGCCATTTTACCGACACACACTGCAACAAGGAAAACCTGGAGTGGATCCTGCTCGGAGTGCGGAATGGGCTTGTTTGGCGGGGAAGGGGGAGCTTGACGTTGCATAACAGCAAGAAAAACACTTTTTTTTTTAGCAATACATACATTGACACACAAAATATTTCATCTGTAATTCATATTTTGTATTTCTTGCCTACTATATTTTGTATATCTTGCTGTCAATTGTAAAATGAATTCTTTGGTTGTGAATTAACTGGTTTAGTGCTATTTGCGACCAAACACAGCCAGTGTCAGAATTTTTTTTTTTTTAATTAAATTCTCAGTGTGACCGCTGTTGCAACACTGGTCTGAAGGCCACCAATAAGAGGATGTCCTAGGATTATGTGAAACTAACTAGCTACAAACACGCTAGTGGCAATGGTGAAATGTAAACAAAATAGCCTAATCTAACAAAAAAAATCCATATTTTCTCAAGGTACACTTTGAAGAATGTTTCTGTTTACATAACCCGATTTTCTGCACGAGCCCAGATTGTGCTGACTGATGATCTAAGCAGGACATCATAATTTTCTTTAACTGTATGTCTACCGTTAGAGGATCTTCACCAGATAATCTGACACAGTGAATGCATACCATCTCACAGTCTATTCTATTGCAGTGTGATAATCGTTTCAAAAGACTGCTGAAATCGGACAGTATAAAACCAGCTTTAGTGGCAATATTTTACAAAATTGTTTGACATCATTTACATACTTATTAAACCATTCAGGGCCTTGTCATCCTGGCAGAGAACACTCATATCAGGAGGGAAATGTTCATACAATACAATAGAGTCAGAATAACTCTGTATTGATTTGTCTTGCTTCTCTCTACACTGATAAGTGGACCCAAACCACGCCAGCAAAATGCCGCTCATAAGTTTTACCTTTCATTTGTCATCTGTCTGTGTACACTGTAATAATATAATAATATATGGCAACTACATTACCCAACCACACAGATATTCAGCTGGAATTGTTGGAAAATGTCAAGAGATTAATACACTATAACATATGAATCTCAGATGAATTGGTTTGAAATTTTAACTGGGGTTTCACAGAAATCTAGAATAAGGGAGAGTTGCTTGTGAGTGTAGCAGAGGAAGAAGTACAGAAGATAGTGCTGCTGGTGGGCGGGGCTACGACTGAAAGCAGGAAGTGAAAATGGAAAAGAAAAAAAGAACGAGGGCGGGAGGGAGAGGGTAAGGAGAAAATCAGATAAAACACTGCAAGCGGTTGAAAAACAGAATACATTATTATCACAAAATAACCTCTGCCTATTTACCCTGTAGTTCACTCTGGCCTCTAAGTGAAACAGAAAGGAGGATCTCACGAGGGAAAATTATTTCTGTGCACAAGAATAAGCTCGTTTCTTGTTGCTCACGTCTCCCCGCCCCACACCCCCCTCTCTCTCTCTCTTCGTCTCTCTTTAGCTCTTTGCTGCTTGCAAAAGAAGCCCAGCACTGCTAGTGCCTGACTGTGGGGGATGGGTAGCACAGCACAGCACAGCGCGGCTTCAGTGCAGTGCAGTACACACACACACACACACACACACAGTACTGCTATACTGCTGGCCTACACCATACTCCAGCCTCAACCAGTGAAGTATGAAGCTCCCTCTATATGTGTTGATCAAGCCACTTTTAAATAGACATTTTGAGTATTTTAGAGGCCCAATAACGTAATTTTGTTTTAAATAATTTTTTCAACTGTTTTTAAAATGGAAAGTACAACTGAGCCTTAGAAACAGATAATCTGGCAGAAAGGTGCTGTATACTCCCTCAGGAAAGTGAAAAAGACCAGTATTGGCCTATAGATCATGTTTTCTGTTTTGCCCCATAGTCTATCTGAGAAGCTAACAGTCAAATTAATTTTATCCCACATTCTATGATTAGACAAGCATGATTTTTCCATTTCGACCAATTAGCTGATTTGACCTATTTTTGTTTATTAATTAATCTTCAGTAACATTTTTATCCTGGCCAGGGTGGCAGTGGATCTGGAGCCTATCACAGGAACAGTAGGCGAAAGGCAGGGACACACCCTGAAAGGGGTGCTAGTCCTTCGAAGCACAACATGCACACATTCATTTACACTTAGGGGACATTTAGAATTGCCAGTCTACCTACTGGTATGTTTTTGTGAGGTCGAAAGAAACCAGAGAACCTGGAGGAAACCCATGTGCATACAGAGAAAACATGCAGAGAAACTCCACACAGACAGTAACTTGAGTTCAGGATCAAATTGGGGACCATGCAGCTCTGAGGCAGCAACAGTACCCCACCATACCTCCAGCTAATTATGTGAATTTTACTTTTTTAAATCAATTCTAGACCATCTATTCACTCCGTTCATAAGTTATTCACAGAAGGTGGATAGGTCAAACCATTTGAATGTTACAAGCCAAAGAATGTTTAGGCCATGGCCAGTTTTGGCTATAGGAATCAGATATTGTCTGATTTTCATGAAGTTAATTTTTCATTTGGAGGATTTTTTTGTTATATTTGTTAAATTTGTACAAATATTAACAATATGAGGTGGGATAACATTCAAATAACTGTTTATCAAGTAGCACTTGTCTGATCAAGTTTGAATAAGTTCAAACTTTCAATCAAGTTATTGTGGATTCTAGTTTTATGCTAGTTCGTAAAATGATTCATAAGAATGACTTTTAAATAATCATAAAAAGAAACATGGTCACCGCTGGCCAATCAGTTTTTTAGCAGGCATTTGACAAACTATGCATTGACCTATTGTTGAGAAATTTAAATGTACAGTATGTACACATATGGAAACTCTATTATCTTATGTGAGGGCATAGGAATTGGCCACTGGTTGGTGATCATGTTTCCTCCAGAGTCTCTAGTTTCCTCCCTCCTCACAAGAACATGCCCGTAGGTGGATTGACGACTCTAAATGGACCTAAGGTGTGAATGTGTTTGTGAATGGTGTGCTGCAAAGGACTGGCATCCCATCCAGGGTGTATCCTTGCCTTGCCCCCAGTATTCCTGGGATGGGCTCTGGATTCACCCCAACCCTGACCAGGATAAAGCAGCTACAAAAGCTGAATGAATGAATATACTCTATGTCTTATCACATTTATGTTAGAGACATGGACCTGGGTTCATATTAGCACCTCTGACTGAGCGCATATTAGTGTTTTTGTAATCCTTACTGTTTTTCTGCAATTTTCAAAACACCAACAAAGTCAAACCAAGGACAGTTCAAATTAAACCATGCTGTTAGTTCAGAAACATTTGCTCATAGTCATTACCTTATGATTTTTAATGACTAAAATAGCTTACCAATGACTCTGTCTGTTAAAACAATTAATAAAATAATCCAACTAATATGAATAGATACTACTTTATTTATCCAATTACAAGTTTTATAAGTTTGGCCAAAGCATCAAACCCTAGATGACAGACATTTCCCAAAGTAAAGAACAGCTATTTTAAAAATGAGATGAGTCTATTTAAAATGTACTGTTGTACTTCTGCACTTCTTCATTAGCTGTTAACGTGTGGTTATTTTGCCACTCTTTGTAACATGTGGTTATTTTTATTTTATTGTTCCTGCAACTGTATTTCACATGTACCTTCTCAGTCAGTGCTGATGACATGTTGTGGATGTGTCAGAAACATGGGCTGAAGAATATTAGCCAGATCCAATCAAATAAACTGACAGAACAGTTACTGACAAGCTGCATGAATCTACAGTTTGGGTTAGAAAGAAATCAGCCCCAGCCTTCTTCATACCATTCTGTGTATTTTTCTTTTTCTTGATGATGCTGTTGTCTTATATCTTATATACAGTCAGGTGAAATATTTAGTACACTATTTAGTTCTGTAAGGCCTACAGAAAAAAGGTTGTGGATGCCTATGAGTCTGACAAGAGATTTAAAAAGGTCACCAAATTATTTGAAATACATCATTCCACTGTAAGGAAACTAATCTACAAATGGTGCAGATTTCAAACGACTGCCAATTTGTTCAGGACTGGCTGTCCCAGCAAATTCAGCCCAGGAGCAGACCGTCTTATGCAAAAAGAAGTCTCCAAGAACCCCAACATTTAATCACAGGATCTGCTAGTAAGACTTGCAACTGTTGGTGTCAAAGTGCATGCTTCTACAATCAGAAAGAAATTGCATAAATTTGACCTGCATGTGAGGCATGCCAGGTAAATAGCCTTTGCAACACTACAGTGTGCCAATGACTATATAGGCAAAGACCAGGCATTCTGGAATAATGTGGTCTGGTAAGACGAATCAAAGATAGAGTTGTTTGCCACAGTAACAGCAGACATGTTTGGCGCAGACCAAAGACAGCTTATCAGGAGAAGCACCTCATACCACCTGTGAAGCATGGTGGTGGAAATGTTATGGTTTGGGGTTGCTTCACTGCCTCAGGGACTGGACAGCTTACATTCATTGGTTCAACATTGAATTCTGCATCATATCAGAGTGGTTGTTAGGCCATATCTCCGAAAGTTGAAGTTGAACCAAAAGTGGACCTTTCAACAGGATAATAATCCTATGTACACTAGCAAATTCACCAAGAAATGTCTAAATAAAAAGAAGAAATGGAGGGTTATGGAATGGCCTAGTCAAAGCCCGGATTTGAATCTTATTGAAATGTTATGATTTGTGGGGGCTGTACTTATTTTTTCACATGACTATGTTTTTATGTGTTTAATTTATTTAGAATGGGCATACACAGTTATGGTGTTAAATTTTCACCTATAACTGAGAGTAATATCGCTTACACACATCTTAAATATATGAAAAGCTTTGCAATCGGCCACAATAAATGACAGAAAAAAATATATGGTGTATGTATATTGTACCAGTCAAACTCATTGCCATTAATATGAAAATAAGCAGCACATAAGCTATACTCAAGGGGGGGGAAAAAAGGAGGAGATTGTTCTATAGAGCCATTCTTTCAATTAGTGGTTCATTCAATCGTTTACTCTCAGACACACCCCCACATGGGAATCTACAAAGTAACCAGAGCACACACAGGGAAGTTGGGACTTGGCCAGCAGGTTGCTGGGCAGCCGTCACACACACAAACTCGCTCTCTGAAGTGTGCTAAGCAAAGAAGTAGCAGTCTGGGAAGCCAGCGAACGAAAGCATAGATGTGGGTGCATTCGCATAACCAATACCCCCCACCCTCACACAAACACACAGAACACAGCCACACAACAAACCTGGAGACAACAGAAACATGGGAACACTATAGGCTTACATTGTTGGTGTTGTTTTTAAGAGAGGCAATACATTTTTGTTTTAAAATAACCTGCTACATTTCCTTTGTTTTCCTTGAAACATTAGATCATCATTTAGTGAGTATTTGTTTTTGTGATTTTACTATATTGAATTAAACATATACTAGTGATAAGATTATAGTCATTCTGTTTATCACATGCTCCAGAAAAAGAAAAAAAAAAACACACAGCATGATTAATAGACCCAAATGGATAAAAAGGGAAGGTCAAATCTTTATATTTTGTATTAAAATGAAAAGATTGAGGTTCCATACAAGCATTTATGGTTAAATACTCAGAGGTCTACTAGAACATAAACTAGAAGTATAGGGGAGCCAACTTGTCAAACTAGTACATTCATAAGCCTAGGAAGGCAGAAACGAATTTCACATCACTAACTCCTTCTGCCTGTCTGGCTCCTGATTTTACCATGCAGATCAAACTAAAGTGTGAACTGGATTCTGGATTGAGTTTGTAGCTCACACACTGTCCACCCCCCCCCCCCCCCGCACCCACCCCCCACCCCACCCCACTGCGTCCGGTTTTCAGCTGCTGCTCAAGTCTACCAAAGCCCCTGCACTTGTTTATATAAGAATCATTAATAAGATGTTTCAGAGATGTAGGACTAACTACACATAATGAAACATGAACAATTTTTTTCAATCAGGCATGTATTATGATCACCTGGAAAAATCTACAAACATATGCAATAAAGTACGTGTGTGTTCCTCTTAGCAGAACCAACATATTAATGAAGTTTCCTTTTGGCAGTAGATATCTTATCTATCACATAAAAGCCAAACTGAAATAGTAGTTATTTAGCTAAAGAGGTATGCTGCATAGTGCTACAACATTTCCCCACTCTGTGATGGTATGTCAGTGGTGGTGAGCATAAACAGGATATTACACAAAATTGTCAGTATTTTGTGTTTGTGCTGTCTTCTACTAAATACTACTGCAGTGATTTTTCTGCACAAAGACCCATCACATGGGCTACATATGACTTTTATATTCCACTCTTTTATACATCAGTCATTTAAACATTTCTGATATAGTTTAGGCAAGCACATTCATCAATTAAGTAAATATACTAATGTCTAGAAAGCAAAAATGAAAGTTAATATGTGTAGGAACACCTTTTTGAAAACATAATAAGAAACATTTCCTCTTAGCTCAGGCGAGCTTACTCACAATTTCCTCATTCAATATAGCCATAGCTAATGTTAAGTGTTGGTGTTAGAGTTCAACTCATACAGTATTTGTATTTAAAATTCTCTATGCAGGCTAACAAACAAACAAACAAACAAACACAGAAGCCAAGTAGTCAAGTTTCCTTCTCCATTTAATAGCCCATCTTTTTAGTTGATTAATCTAAAACTGGTTAAAGATTATACAGGTAAAAACGGTGTACTTCTAATTTTATAGAGTTAGTTAATGTTATTACACTCCTCCACTGTTTAAATCAGTGCCAATTCCCAAACCAGGCTTGTACAATATCACACACACACACATTTTCTTTCTGATTACATCATGTATTTACTCCTTACATGGTACATTTTGCATTACACATTTTTTTCGAATGCAAATATGTTACAATGTTCATCAGATTTTTGTCCAAAAACACAGAATTCATATCCCAGAAAGTAAGATTAGACAAATGCTTAATTTCTTTGCATCTCTTTGCTCACAAAGGAGCGGTCACGGCTGTAAGTAAGCGGAATGAAGATGTTTGGCTCTGAGGCTCCACTCCGTGTTTTAGCGACGCCCACACACACAGAGTGCGCTAAGAGGCGATGCACAACCCTGTAGTCTCACGAGTCCTTCCGCGGATCACACAAGTATGCGTTAAGGTGATTATTAGCGCAAAACCCTTAGAAGACTATGAGGCGACGGAAATTGTATAGAGTGGCATGATTTGGTCAAAACAACCTAAAAATCGTAATTTTTAAACAGAAAAGAAGCCCCGAAAAGACTGGTTTTGAAAACACAAGGCACTATGTAACATAGTTGTCATCTCTCCCTCGCGTGTACAATGCATTCCAGTGTTCCTCCGCGGGTGACAGGGCCTTTACAAGGTCCAGGCAGCACATGATGGGAAAGGTGTCCCGCATGCAGCAGTCTCTCCACTGCGAGACACTCCAATGAGCGCACAAACAAGTGTTATAACGCCGTGGCTGCGTACTTTATGCTATATATATATATATATATATATATATATATATATATATATATATATATATATATATATGGCGAATACTTCTTATACATTAAAAAAAAGATCATATAACACCTAATCTGAGCACAATCTCTCAGACCTTTATTTCACAAGACACTAAAAGCTGCATATTCAAGAAATTCACAAGACACCTATATTTCTGAAATAAGTACAGGCCTACACATCCAATGAAAGCAATCTATATTTATCATGCCTTCTTTACGACAGCATCCTCTGGTGGAGGAAGTATGAAATGTCATCTCAAACGGTTTGGAGATCAGTATTAAATCCATAAAAGTGTTGACTGGTATAATTTCTTGCATGACTAATGACTAATGGTCAATCATTTTGTTTAATGTGTTATTACGTGTGATTATTGATCACACATTTTTTCACCTTACTGAATGTACTGTTTGGAACAAGAACCCATAAATAGTACTTATACAGCATGGTTGATGTGCAGTGACCTGGTAAAAATGGTTCACATCTCTTTTAATTAAATATGGGGTGAGAAAGTAAAAATCTGAATATAAAGACAGCATGCATTGCATTTCAAAGCTTATAATGATTAGCTGATACGTATATTTTTCAATACACCCTTGTTATATTTCCCCACCATTACCATGTTATTATATTTCTGCATATGAATTTGTGAAAAGCTTTCTGTAGTGATCCATATATATTATTAAATAAAATAAGGACAGAACCTATTTGCAGAATAGGTAATTAACAAAAGAGACCACAGCACATATGGTAATGCATACAGTGCTGAGAAGAAAATGGAATGCAATTGACGAATATTATCAATTATGTTGCCTAATAAAGTGTTCACTGAGTGTGTTCAATGTTTCATTTTACAAATGAAGTTTCCTTAATTCAAGAAGAATGAAAACAGTAAAAATGCACATAGTAAACAGACAGAGATGGTGTTTAACAGATATATTAATCACATAATTTTAAGATATCATATATGGTATTAAAAATGAACAGTTACTATGGAGAAAGTTTATTATTATTATTATTATTATTTTTATTACAAAAGAAATATTTCTGCAGATTCCAGTCCTGATTCTGAAAATGTTCATGGTAGGTGCTCATATTGTGCCTTGTGGTTCAGGTTTCAATTTGTTTGCCTACTACAATTAATCTCATCTTAACACTTCAAAACCTTCAGTTTAGGAAAGAGAGTCAAGTCAATACAAAGTCATTAAATTAAGCTTTTATTACAGTTACAAGTCCATGACCTCTTCTTCCAAAGTCTTTTTATTGGTTTCCACATATCTCTCTTGTACTCCAAGAGCTCTGGAGTTTAAAAAAAGTTAAGGAAATATATTTCAACAACATGTAAACAAAAACATTTTAAAAGATAGGATAGATTAATTCACTGAAATTCAACCAGCTAAGGGACAGAAATATGAGGCAGCTCAATGGTTTTTATTAATCCTTGGATACGGATCTGCCAAATGAATAAATGCTAAATTAAATATGAAAAAAGCAACTGATTAGATAAGGATACAAGTTAAACTGAAAATCTGCTCCAACAGCAGCAGACATCATAACTTGCAGATTTCTTTCCTCCAAGTCCCCAAAGCAGTAGCCATTGGCCTTGTCCACTGTGCGAAGGACCTGCATCATGCTCTGCTTGTCCTGTAGAACAAAGTATCAGGAATGTATCTAATGCATGTTAGTTCTTAGTAACAGAGACAGAGAGAGACAGAGAGAACACTTCTCAATACTCAAATTGATGCTTCCTCATTTCCTCTCTCCTCTGTCCTCCAGCCTGTGGCCCAAAAATCAATCAAAGTCAGCTATCTTGAAGGACATATAAATTCTCTAACTGCACTACAACTAGGTGAGGAATGAGGAACGATAAAGCTTTGAGAGCAGCGAGGATACACAGGTGTATCCTATGCGGAAATGTTTCTTGTCGAAAAACCTCACGCATGAATAAATTCCCCATCTCCTTTTACATCTGCCACAATCTAAAACAAAAAGTCCTTAGGTGATTTGATGGCATTTTGTGAGAACTATAATTAAATAATTATATGCTTACAATGAGTACTGTGATTAATTGATCCTTGCATGTTTGGATATGCAAAGCTGCACAAAAGATGAGATAAATGATGTACTGTTCATTCATTCATTGTTGAATAACATTTCACATACTATCAGTGCGTTTTGCTTTATCAAGAATGTTGTTATTAACCAAACTCCAACAACAAACGGCACATCCCTGAAGCGCAGTGAGATCATCCAGCTGAGCACAGACATCAATAATTGACGTTGCTTTGAAGAGACATTTGAGAGAGCGAAGATATACCATTTGACTTGCTTTGATTCCTCTCTCCTCACATCCCATCCTTCTCTCACATCCTAAAGGGTGGAGCGAAGATGCGAGAAAAGGAAGCGAGGATGCACAAATAAGAAATGAGAAGCACCCACAGAGAGAGAGAGAGAGAGAGAGAGAGAGAGAGAGAGAGAGAGAGAGAGAGAGAGAGAGAGAGAATTAACCTGCACATTCAGAGGGACGAAGGAGACAAGACCGTAGTCCTGGATCACCTCAGCCAACTTCTCATTCAGATGATGGAACTTCTTAAAGAATGGGTCAGTGGCTAAATGTTCCACCAGGTATGACAGGTCCATAACCTCCGTGTAGTAATCAAGATTGAAGGCTTTGAAAGACGGTAACACAAGGACGATAAGAAATTAGTGAAGGAATATTGTTCTGTAATTGACATTTTACTTGGTATCCCATTAGATCCAAGACAGTAAGGCTCTTACTAAATGTAAATTAAAATTTTAAAACAACATGGTTACTTCCTAATTGATTTAATTTGGCTAAAGCTGAAGAGAAGGGTTGGAGAAAGGGGGTCCACAGTGTAAAAAGCCTATAAATGAATGGCTCGTGCTTTAAATTTCTGAATACTATATTACATATTCAACACGGTTGGTCATGCAAAACACAATGAACGCAATATCACAATAAAAAGTTTGTCATGTTGGACAGGAGTTCCCAAACTTGTTGCAGCCATGTACCAATTTAATGGTAAAATAAATTTCACAGACCCCCTCGGCACAGATTTTGGAGCATAATCCGACTATTCAAATATTAGGCTCATTATTGAAATGTATACAGTGATATTTAAGGGCTTTTTTAGCCATTGGACTTTTAATTCCACAGACAGGTCCCATTAGGCCAAAGTTGACAAGAATTATAGGCCTACTTGTTTTTGAGTTGAGGTCTGGATTAAACCCAATTCAAATGATCAGACAAACAGACTAACAAATAAACAATAACTTTGATAAGGTTGGGTTGTGATTTCCATCACTGTTGCAAACACACAAACAAACAAAAATCACTGATTCCTGCGGTGCTTGGGCCCACTTTGTTGAGAACCACTAATGTACAGGGTGTCCCAAAAGTCTCCGTACATATGGCAAATGAACACTTTTCCAAAATGTTTTATATTTAGTTTATATTATTTATTTTTCAGATAGCCTTTAAGAATGCCTCTAAGGAAAGGAGGTATTGAATTCATTCTCATGGCTGGATCGGGAAGCTCTCGCAAGGTTGCGATGGACATGCAATTACATGAATAACACTAGACTCAGTGTGTGTTTACAAAGAAATGGCAGTCATGTAGGTAATGTTTTGTTAATAAAGTTAAATTTTGCTAAAAAGTGTTAATTTCCACTACGCATAGAGACTTTTGGGACACACTGTAGAATATCTCCTCACCCAGCTTGCCATACTGTTCAATAAGGTCCATCTTGGAGAGAACATTGACATGAGGCAGTTCCACTTGAAGCATGGTGGACAGCGAGGTGCAGAGGACAGAAATGAACTTGGCTGGATCGGCACAGTAATGAGAGTCCACCAGATGGACTGCAGTCAACTAGAATCATGAACGAACGTCCAACACAAAGGAAGTAGGTGTTATAATTCAAACTCACAAACAAGAAGATGCACCATGGCTGTATACATACAATATATACATACACATATATGCATACACACAATTTTACTCACCCTGAAATTCCACTTGGATAGCTGGGCAAATATATTTCGGACTGCACTATGATGAGTGTAAAGCTCCACCTGGCCAGGGCAGTCAAAAAGGAAATAACAGTCATGGTGCTGCTTCAGTTTAGCTTCTAACCAGTCCAAATTGGCCTCTAAATATTCCATGCAATAGATAAGGCCTCCGTTAGGGCCAAGTTTCAGCCCCTCCATCACATCTTCAAGTGTGACTAGTTCTGAAATGTCCACTGCACACTGATACGGAAGTCCCTCGTTGGCAGGATCCAGGTTTATTACCACGACTTTGCGCCCGACTTGACTCAGGAAGTCATACATGCCTCGGCAGTAGGTCGTTTTCCCTGAGCCAGGTGGCCCAATAACGACCTGACCAAAGCGCAGAGAAGACTCCTGAGCTCCAGTGGACGTGCTCATGGCAGCCCTAACTCTCAACCACACAAACTAGTTCAGTCCAAAATATAAACACATAAACTGTCACCTACTAACTAGAACAGGTAGTGTGATAGTGAGGCTTGTGGGTGCATTATGTTACTCTGTGGTACAAAATGAACCAGAAAGCAAGAGGCTTATAATAGCAGCTAATAGCTAGCTAAATCGTTTGTTCCATTAAGGTACGAACAGGAAGCAGTAGCCTATACTTCATACACTAATATGTGACAACATACTTCTATGTACACTCAAACAATACGTAAACTCTTCTACTTTCAAAACAATGCATGAAGTGTTGAGCGGTTACAAAGAATAACAGAAATATCTGCTACAAAATTATTTATGAAACCCGAACAAAACGAACAGTGCAAATTAGTACATTCATTTTAAAAATTATATATATATATAAATATATATATATATATATATGCTCCACAACGTGAAGTATCAGAGGCAGCCAGTATCACATCCAGGTCATTTTGGCCAACTTCAAAATAAAAGTCGCGAACGTAAGAACGCGCAGCAATTATGGACATTTGAGCAGAGAAAGCAAACATACACCGTGTGTTCTCTGAATAGGTATATAAATACTGACGGTAGCCACTATTTCGCTATTTTACAATCAACAACAAGAAAAAAACAAACAAACAAAAAAACAAAACAAAACAAAACAAAAAAACAAACAAACAAAAGAAGCCCAATCAATGGAAAGAAGCAGACTTTGGTAGTGGATTATTCTCATCATAGCAGTGACACTGACATTCCTGCTCTAAAATCCAGCTGAACAGCTGCCAAAACACAGTTTATTAATTACCTATACTGTTACTGCATCATAGAGAAGTTATTATTGTTATTTAATAAAATAAAATAAAATAATGCAGCACTAAGGTCATTCAAAAATCTGAAACATTTATTGATCAATATTAATAGTAATAATAATAGTAAGTAATAAGGAAACTGGAAATTTAACTTACCAGCTGGCAAAGATGGTCGACCAGCCTGAGCAACTCAGCCTGTGTTTTAGCAGCTGGTTGGTGGTCTGACCAGGCTGGATTTTTCAGCAGGGATAGTAGTGGTACTATCTTTCCACTGATAAATGGGGTAGAGAGAATGTCAGATGTCAGAGCATAATTATACACCTAAAAAGTAAACCAATGTGTAAAGAGTAGCTAATACAAGAGCCCTTGATTGTATATAATATTCAAGATGCCTGTAGTGTGTTAAATGTTCTGCTGAATAACGTTCATTTTTGTAAACCTTCTTGTCACAATGAATATCCAAGAGCCAACGTCATTTTAGAAGGCTTAACTAATCCAGTGAAAATATCTGTATTTAGTGGATAATAGAAATATAACTGTAATGAAAGGACACATACCTCTTTCTCACTGTGCTCTTTCTCTCTGTCCTCTTTCTCAAATTGAAAAGTTTATCTCCTTACATGTAGCTCAATCATTTGTTTATATTCCTTATTATTAAAACCAAAATGTCCTCTTAGGGGAAACAATATGCTCTTTGTAATTTCCATCCATCCATCTTGTACTGCTTATCCTTCCTTCAGGGTCACGGGGAAGCCTGGAGCCTATTCCAGGGAGTATCAGGCACAAGGCGGGGTGGACAGGGTGTCAATCCACTGCACATACACATTCACACACTACAAACACTTTGGACATGCCAATCAGCCTACCATACATGTAGGCTTTGGACTGGGGGAGGAAACAGGAGTACCTGGAGGAAACCCCTGCAGCATGGAGGAGAACATGCAAACTCCACACACACAGGGCCATAGGGGGAATTGAACCCCTGACCCTGGAGGTGTGAGGCGAACATGCTAACCACTAAGCCACCATGCGCCCCCGCTTTGTAATTTGTTATTTAGAATTCTGAAGTGTAAACATTATAAGATGGTGAAATCTTCTGTTTGTCCAGGATTTTTTTTTTTAAAGCCATACAATGCCATAAAAATATGCTTAAAAAAGATTACGGGTAAAAATCCCAAAGAGCAAGTGAATTACTTGTCCTATGACCTTCACCGTGACAATATACTGGTAGGTTCAGGGCTCAAACAATAATGATTTCAATGTTGGGAATGTCAATGTTGGATCAGAATTTGGTATTTACAGATACTCAGGGCTCTGTATCTGACATCAGTATTGCATCCTAATTCTAAAAATGGGACGAAAGCATCCCTATGATAAGCTAAATATCTTAATAATTATTGAAATAATACAGTATTATTAATAGTCTTAATAATACAGTGCATGAGGTAGTGGCCATGTCAGGGTATTAAAAGAAGTCTACTGTGTACCTGCTTTAATACAGGACTGTGTAGATCCTGTGCAATAATGTGTATCTAAAATGTAGTTTTTCAGTTATAAGCTGCAAATCATTTCCTCTCTCCTCAGAGGCATACAGTATACTGTTACAAAATCATAATACAGAGGTGCCAGCATCGATAATTGGAAAATCCCAGTAGAAATTCTACCACCTAAACCCCATATGATACATACATTTTTTTTTAGCATGTAGACTGAGGCCATGATATTAAGTTACACACATCAACAATATTTTGGCTCTGGTTGGTGTGTGTGTGTGTGTGTGTGTGTGTGTGTGTGTGTGTGTGAGAGAGAGAGAGATTTTGGAAACAATTTAGTGGTAACATTTCTCCCCAGCTGTGCCCTGAGCAACAGTAAAAAAAAAAAAAAAAATAGAAGGCAAAAGTTCACTGTGACCACAGCTGCATTTTTCACCAACCATAGCGGCCACAGTTGGCTTCTTGTTGTCTATCAACTCACAAAATCGAGTTTCATAAATTCCCAGATCAAAATTCACCAAGATAAAGTCAGGGCAAAGTGGAAGTAACCACTACCAGAAACAAATGTGCCTTTCATATGCCCTGCACCCCTTCATTAACTGGCTCTTTGGTCAGGAGAATTTCACACATTTATCAAACCACTGCTTTATAATAAAATAAATACATAAATTAATAAAAAAAGTGTAGCATTCACATTACTTCGGGATCTCTGTAGCAAGGGGTCAATCAAACATCAAATGCTACAGCTAAACCATAGAAGTTAGAACCTATCTAGACTCATTTGTCTTTGGACAACAAAAGGAAATAAAGCAAAAAAACCAAACCCCCATTCTTTTCCATTTTATTTTACAATATAAAACATCTAAAACACATACAGAATATAATGAAACTCAAAATAAAAAAAAAGAATTACCTTGGAGTAGAACAATGAGACTATTAAGAAACGTTTAGCAAAAAAAATAAAAGAATGTCTACAAACTAGAAATAGCCATTTTCATTATCATTAAAAATTACGAACTAACACAAACAATGATGACCTCCAGGATATTTACAGAATCTAGATGTTCATTGACAACAAATTATCCAAAAAAAAATAAAATAAAATTTTTTTTATATATATATATATATATATATATATATATATATATATATATATATATATATATATATATATATATATATATATATTCTATATATATATATATATATATATATATATATATATATATATATATATATATATATATATATATATATATATATATATATATATATATATATATATATATATTTTGTTCTGGCATTGAGCACTTGGGATAAAGGGACTACACTGGGCAGTACCAGACAACACAAAGCCATCTGATACGACACTCATGCTGCCCACCTGAGAATAGATTTATACACAGAAAGCAGTCAGACCAATGCCCATCAGTGTATTGTTTGATAAACCACATTCACAAAATAATGGTCACATCAAAACCAAAAAGCCGATCAACATCTGGGTCCATCACAGCGATCAAGACTGTACAGTCAGAGCTGTTTATAAAAGTATATTAAAACAAAAATACTTTGGTAAACTGAGCAGTGACTATTCCTCAAGGCCTTCATCCTCTTCATCCTCATCCTTCTTAGCGTCGACCTCTGCTGTGTCCGAAGACTCATGCAGGAGCACGTACTCACGGCTACTGAAGCCAAACTTCAGCACGTCCTTCTCTTTGAGTTCATAGTAGCGCTGTGGTTCTATACGCTGGTTGTTTAGGTACGTGCCGTTACCTGAACCGAGGTCAATGATGTAGGGCTTCACTCTCCTGCCTGTGGTGCCGTCTGCTCGTGTGAACTCCACTAATCTGAAGATGACAAACACAGAATTCAAGTGCACAAATAAATGGCTATAAACAATGGTGCAGTTTAAAGTAACTGATTAAATGCACTGTTATTAGCACAGCGGTTATTTTTAGAGAACTTGTCATTTCTTCTTAACCGATTTATGCATTCAGAGATAAAGACCTGTCTATATAGTCACCCTTGTGTTAGTTCTCTACGTGTTACCCGCGTGTGGGTTCTCTGGTCAAATTCAATAATTTGACAGGCACTAAGGTCTGATTTTCCATATAGTTGTAGACAGTTACACTCAGCTCCAGACCGATTAACACCCTTGATAAAATGATTAGGAAAAAATTTAGTCCTGGGTGAACAAAATGGGCCAAGTCCAAAATGATAAAATACTATGCTTTTAATGGGCTTAACAAATAATTGGTCAAATAATTAGCGATTGAATTAAACAAATGCACTCCTGTGACCTCCTGTGCCACCATTTGGTTTACTTTTGCTGCAGTGAACTGTTTGGGGGAAAGCTAGAAACAGGGAAATTCACTTACAGTTATAATATACACATACACTTATTCTTGCATGCAAAGGTAAAATCATGCTTGATGTAAAATTCAAACCACCATGTCTGGGTGTACAACTAAAACAAAGTAAAAATAAAATGAAGTAAATAAAAAAAAAAAAAATACAAAAAAAGAAATAGAAAGCTGTCCGCAAGTTTACCCACAATATTTAAACATTTAAAGCCAATTTCCAGACCAATATTATATGAAAACGAAATGAAAAGTGTAACAAAATCACATATCAAAATGTAATGTAAACAAAATGTAGCTAAAGCATGTTTCCATTTACTTCTTTACTATACGGTTACGTGAGTGTTTAGGAACTCTTAACTATTCATTCCTGACTTCCTGTTTCACTAGGGAACATGCAAGGTGACAAAAAATCTGATTACCCATAGTTATTAATCAGCATGGGAAAGATGAAAGAACACGCAAAACAAACAAGACAAAAAAAGGTGTCTACACCTTCAGAAAATCAGGGAATGGCTATAAAAATGGATCAGTGTTAACACAGTGGACATGAGTCTGAAAATGTCCTTATCAGATAAACTGCTCTGTACTTTCTCTGTGCTGTTATGTTGGCAATAGCAGGTTGCACAAAGTACTAAATGCAGGGGCATCAATAAATATGACAAGGGTTCTTTTGTTTTAATTTAGATAATGAATTTAGTTCAATTGTAGGCTTGATTTCTTTCATATTTTCAGTTAATAAAGAACAAAGATTTTTTTCCATAAACTTCCCTCTTTACCAAGGATGCCAATAATTCTGGAGCTGTCTGTATATGGCTATTTATGTCATGTAATAAATATGGTAAAAAAAATAAAAAGTTCATGCTGATGTTGTGGATATCAGTGAACTGTTCTAGTTAAACAAACATCACAAGTACAATATATTTGTTTTTCCTCACCTGTACTGGAATACAGCATGCTGTTTGGAACAGGACGGGTGGTCAATAGGTATGTCTGCTATCTTCCTTTGCCTTCCAAGCAGATAAGCGCTCTGCCGGTGGATGTACATCACCGGAAGTGGCTCGTCATTTTTGAAGGGGTACAATCGCCATCTCCTTTTAGGGATTCTGGCCTCAGGAGGCTCGTTATACTTGATAACCACCCCTCTGAACGTGTTGGTGTCTTCCACCAGAGCACCTGAGAGTTCAAAGCTGGGCTTCTCTTTCTCAGCAGCAGGGGCCTCCTCCTCTTCCTCTCCACCAGCAAAGGCATGTGGCTCATTTCCATCTCTTGCCTCCTGCCTCTGACGGTTTTCTCGGCGACGCTCGTTGTGCTGCTCCCTTTCTCCTTGCTGCTGCTGGTACTGTTGTGCATCCCACTCTCTGTGCCGCTCCTGGCCTCTTTCACGTTCTCGTTGGGGATGCCGCTGTTCTTCCCTTTTCACGCGTCGCTCATCCAAGATATTTCCCCTTTCATTACGCTCCTCTTTTTCCTGTAAACATTAGTAAACGGCCCAATGAGTTAGTTAATGAGGCAGTTCAGAAACACAAGGAAGGTCATTACAGAGAAACAGGGGCAATTCCAGAAGTGGAAAAAATCTTTTAGATCTTGTCCATGTTAAATGCTTCAAACATGCAGTACTGTGACAATATACAAGGCGCCCCAAAAGTCTCCATTTGCAAAACGCCTTCAAAATTTCTCCTACTTGGTTTATATTATTATTATTTTTCTCCAGATAGCATTTAAGAAGAAATTATTGAGATCATTCTCATGGCCAGGAAGCTGTCGCAAGATGGGAGAGACGACTCTGTGTGTTTACAAAGAAATGTTTACAAATCAAACATTTCTGAAATAAAGCCAAAATGAAATTTTGCTAAAAGTGTGTTAATTTCCTCGATGTATGGAGACTTTTGGGACACCGTGTATAATAACTGAGTACAATATACTAAATGAATTGTAGTTTGAATGACCCGCTTTATCTTATTATCAGCTCCGTGGTGTGGACTCCGACTCCTCCTGTCTCGGGCTGATCTGTCCCCGTGTCGACCCGACAAGCGGTCTCTTCTTCCAGGGGATCTGTCTTTCTCCCTGACGGGCGATCTATAAACAACAACAACAACAACAATAACCACCACCACAATTCACGTCATGCTTGTTGCTACTAGTACCAAAGCTGCTCTAGCTGATGTGCCTGTGGAGACCGCCTTCACATATTAATTCGCAAAAAAGCAGGACTTCAGAACAAGTGTCAATGTTGTAAAACTGAACCAGGTCACGCACCTGTGCTCCCGTCTCCTCGGCGGAGGACTTGTACTGCTGCGGTTTGAGCCCGAACTCGAGCGGCGCGATCTCTGCGGCCTAGCAGGACTGACTTTTTCCTGTTTAATTTTTATCTTGCCATCGCGAACAGGAGACTTTTTGTCTCTTCTCTTGTTATCCATCACGAACAACAACTAGTCACGAACGACAACTTCGATCTTAAACTGAGCTCATATCCACTATAGCACAAAAAACTTACGTTATAAGTGCAACATACTAAAAGACCTTCCCGCACACTTCCGGTTATGTCGTGTACGTCGGCAAAACGGTCCCTCCTCCTCTCCCAAAGCAGGACGTTAGTTCCGTTTTGTCGGTACTTTCACCGCCATCTAGTGGTGGAGGAAAGAATTGTAGATTATGAAGCTACCAGTCACTTCAATTAAGCCACAGGTTCCCAAAACATGGTAGTTGAAGCGTCTTTTTCCTGTGCGTTTGAATGTTTCCCTTACTCTAAAACACCTACATTAACTCAGGAAGCGCCGTTAATTAGCTTAGTTGACCCAGGTGTGTTGTGAGCATGGGAAACACTACACTGTGTAGGACAGGGGTGACTCCAGGTCCTGTGCAGTAGGCCGTGTGTGAACACACTACCCGCTGAAAAATCCCGTTTGAATTTCCAAACTATGAGGTTTTTCCCCTAGCTTATTTTGCTACTTGATTAAATTGATCATTACATTTTTTAGATTTTTTGATCACCTTTCTCTGTTTTCTTCAGAATAAGAACAAGAAGGATTTTTAAGCATGGAGCATTGTTCTGTTCGAGCTTTTAATTTCTTACACTTAAAGTAAACGAGTTTACTGTTTTCCTGAGGCATATTTAAAATTAGCAGGTTAACAGGTATGCAAACTTTTTAGCTTAATAAAGGTAAGTGCTGACCCAGAACTTGCTGTCAGTGTAATAACCCCAACAAATGAACAGAGGATTTTGTTTAGTAGAATTTCATTTTATTAGTCATTTTGTTTTTGAAAATCGAATTTATAATTTATATATATATATATATATATATATATATATATATATATATATATATATATATATATATATATATATATATATATATATTACACTCAGCAAAAAAAAAATAAATCCCTTTTTCAGGAGACTGTATTTTAAAGATAATCAAAATAAGCTTTACAGATCTTTATCAGAAACGGTTTAAACAATATTTTTCATGCTTGTTCATTGAACCATAAACAATTATTGCACATGCACCTGTGGAACAGTCCTTAACAGTTACAATAGCTTAGGACACTAAAGAGACGTTTCTACTGACTCTGAAAAACACCAGAAGAAAGATACCTAGGGTTCCTGCTCACCTGCATAAACATGCAATAGACCTGCTGCAGGGATGCATGAGGACTGCAGATGTGTTCAGAGCAATAAACTGTAATGTCAAACTAAGACAGTTCTACAAGGAGACAGGAAGGACAGCTGATCGTCCTTGCAATGGAAAATTACATGTAACCATGTGTCCCCACCAGACATGACCGAGAACTTGTAAATGCCTTGGTGGAAGAGTGGAATAACATCTCTGATCTCTGAAGAACTGACAAATCTGGTGCAGTCCATGAGGATGAGATGCTCTGTAATACTTAAAGCAGCTGGTGGACACCACATACTGACTGTTACTTTTAATATTGACCCCTTCTTTGTTCAGGGACTCATTATTCCATTTCTGTTAGTCAAATGGCTGTGAAACTTGTTCAGTTTATGTCTCAGTTGGTGAATGTATTTATGTTAATACAAATATTTACACATGTTAAGAAATTTGCTGGAAATAAAACAAATTGAATGTGAGAAAACATTTAGTTTTTGTTGAGTATATATATTTTTTATAGGTAGACATATATATATATATATATATATATATATATATATATATATATATATATATATATATATATATATACACATACATACATACACACACACACACACACACACACACACACAAGTATTTTGGCATCAAACTGACTGTAAGCATTATTTAAACTCAAACATGAACAGTTGTCCTGCATTACCAGAAAGGTTTATTTTACTCATGGATGCTAACTTTGTTTACACTAAATTTTGTTGCATGTTATTGTTGATATAACATGGTATTGTACTGATATAAGATCTCCTTACAATGACATGTTTGTAAGTTTAGTTCAATTACAGTCTCTTTGCAAGTGTAGTTTGAATGACATATTTCCTCTTCTGAACTGTGGACTTTTGAATAGAATAGAAAAATGTAGTGTGTGAGTATACAAGTATATATTATATACTGTGTGCTATGGGTATGTAATACAATGCACACTAAACAGAATTTGCAATATTTAAATAATACAGTGCAGTATATTTTACTAGCCCAAGGTGATTTCAGCGGTACTCTGCCATAGTAACCGTAAACAACAACGAGCTCTGCTAGACGGACGGGAAGCTTTCCTGAGACGTTTAATTCATTTAAATCGAAGACGTAATTGAAAAACAAACAAAAAATCTGACCATGATTCCTCCTACTGAGTCTTTGTTGAAGTATGACAACCCGGAGCTGGTGAGCAAGAACACCGAGAAGAAATCACCAAAGGTAACGTTGACTCGCGCTAGCTGCAATCCTTGCTAGTTAAGTATAACTAGAGATAAATATGCTAGTTGCATTTACTGGAATAAAGCTGGCTTGACGTTTGATATTCGCGGATATGCGGAAATTAAGGGACCGTCTCTAAAGTTACAGACGACATTTTTACACAAGTTTCTAACTTCAATAGCATTTGAAAGGAATGACTTGTACATTATATATATATATATATATATATATATATATATATATATATATATATATATATATATATATATATATATATATATATATATATATATATATACACACACACACATACATACATATATATATATGTATATATATATATATATATATATATATATATATATATATATATATGTGTGTGTGTGTGTGTGTGTATATATATATATATATATATATATATACACACACACACATATATATATACATACATTATATATATATATACATACATATATATATATATATATGTATACACATACATACATACATACATACACACACACACGTGTGTAATAAATAAATAAATATATATATATATAAATATATATTATATATATATTATATATATGACTTACAGTCATATAACCAACTGTAAAATATTCATTTCCATATGAGACTAACTTGAAGCGATATCAGGTAACAAATTCATTTCATAGTAACAAATTTGTAATTGACCTGAAACCAGCCAGCAATATTTCCTCTGTAACACTGAGAATCTCTCACACAGTTTCAACCTAAGGCTCGGTCTCTGAAGGCGAGTCCCCAGCAGCCTGCCCTCTCTGGTCCAGTTCCACCTCCACCCAAACCCAAAAGCCCTTCATCTGATGCCATTAAACAGCAAACAGAGGAGATTCTTAATGCCATCCTACCACCACGGTAAGGCCATCCTGCTCTTCCATAGTTGTCCTAATATGCGACACTGTATGAGTGCTTGTGTGAACTTGTTGCAGGGAATGGATGGAGAATAATCAGCTGTGGGTACAGCAGGTGTCCAGCACGCCATGTACCCGGTCAGACGTCATTCATCTGCAAGAGGAACTGGATCTCAAACTGCAGCAGAGACAGGCCAGAGACACGGGCATTTGCCCTGTCCGTAGAGAGCTCTACACACAGTGCTTTGGTGGGTTAAAGAAACGACTCATTAAAACAGGATTACATAATCTGCATTATTGGTACATTATTCGTAACAAACAGGAGACCGAGTCCATTATCAGTGCTAACACGTCAACGAAAAAATGTTTTGGGTGCAATCATTAAGGGTTTTTGGTTAGTTTTTTGCTTGCATGAAATCTGCAGCTGTTTGACACACCCAGATTGTGAAAAACCAGCAACATCTTACAAATTTAGTACAAAACTTAAATAGAGACATATTCAACAGCATTCCTTTCTAAAATATACCAATTTATTAAAAAAATAAATAATAAAATTGTCATTTAGATGAGCTCATCAGACAAGTGACCATCAACTGTGCTGAGAGAGGAGTGCTGCTTTTACGAGTGAGAGATGAGATTCGCATGACCATCGCTGCCTATCAGACCCTGTATGAGAGCAGTGTGGCCTTCGGCATGAGGAAAGCTCTGCAGGCTGAGCAAGATAAGTCAGACACTGAGAAGAAGGTATTCACTGCTGTTCATCCCTGCTTCTTTCATTTTTTAAAAACCATATTATGGTATCTGCATATATCGTCTGTAATTGAAATTGTAACTTGGGAAGATTGCAGACTTGGAGAATGAGAAGAGGGACCTGGAAAGACAGGTGAATGAACAGAAGGCTAAGTGTGAAGCAATTGAGAGAAGAGAAAATGAACGGCGACAGGTTGAAGAGAAGAAGCACACTGAGGAGATCCAGTTTCTCAACCGCACCAACCAGCAACTGAAGGTATGCCTTTTATAAGCCATAAATTACCATTAAGACAAATGACTGAGACACTGATATCTTCATCTAAAAATAATTCCTTATCTCCTTTTTTTTTTTTTTTTTTAGACCCAGCTGGATGCAATCATTGCCCCAAAGAAATAATAATAAAAAAAAAGTGCTATGCATCAGATTATTTCTAAATAAATGCAGACTTCAACTGATAATATATTTCAATATAACAACATTTTGCCATGTCAACTTTATTGATGAGTTCTCCTGTGATGGAGATTTTCAGAATTGTGGAACAAGGACATCATAAAACAAGGAAATTATTAAACTGAATAGGTTGTCATTTACAGTTCTGGGGTTTAGAGTGAAACCACATCATTGTTTTGTGGATGGATGGTGCATTGAATAAAGTGCATTTAAGAAGTTCTGATTCAATTCCAGATCCTCCTTTTATACATCTCCATCTCTCACATCCCCTGTTCCAAACCAGACAAGTCCATGGAAATACAGCTGTGACCAAGCAAATTGGTTTATCGCTTAGCTCTTTTGCATTTATTGCCTTCAGTGGGTGCTTTTCTGTTCTTATTTTTGTTCTTAACATTGTGTGTGTCATAATAACGGACGCCAACCTTCTTTATCTTCTGCGCACGGTCAATCCTTCTTTTCTGTGGAGGTTTAAAGCAAAAAGACAAGCGAGAGAGAAGATTTATGGTTATCATTTGTTTTCATGAAGACCAGAAACATTCTCTGCACACATATACTATTATAATAAGAGCACAAACCAATTTGTGGTGTCTAAGTAGACACATGAAAATGCCTGACATCGGTGGGGTGCCGGGAGAACAGTACGTACCTCTTTTGATGTGAGCTTATTCTGCCGCACTGGCTCCTCACTGTCGAGAGCCTTTCTCTTCCTCATGACATGTACCGCAGCTAAAGAACAAAAGGGACAATAATTAGTGTGAATATTCATTACTCTGAAACTCCAAACCTCCTTCTTCCCATCAACCTGTCTCTAGTATGGCTCCACTAACAGATCTGTAGGTGTGTGCTTGCTTTTTATGGTT
Organism: Ictalurus punctatus; assembly: GCF_001660625.3. Classification (NCBI taxonomy): domain Eukaryota; kingdom Metazoa; phylum Chordata; class Actinopteri; order Siluriformes; family Ictaluridae; genus Ictalurus; species Ictalurus punctatus. The sequence goes on from NC_030416.2 coordinate 22,631,919, forward strand.
TGTTTTGATAAAATCACGTCACCTCTATGTTCGTTCAGCTATTCATAATTAGTGTGCATAAAATGTATTCAGAAAAATTCAGGAGGTACTCATAAAAAAGGTTAAATCAAATTAATTAAAAAGTACAATCTGTACATTAACTAATGCTGTTCATATACATGGTTAACATACTCAAAAAAAAAAAAAAAAAAAAAAAATGATGGCTTCACTACTAAATTTAGCTTACCTTTCGGCTGTGGCTTCTTTATGTTTGGTTTTGTTTTCGTTTCACCTGAAACAAAAACCTTCTCCGACAGGCCCTTAGGAATTCTGTTGAAAACAAAAGCAGACAGCTTATTACTTACAGGCCACCCATCATATCATCATGGCCAGAGCTTCCAAGATTGATTCAGATCCAAAAACCCAGAAAAACAAAACAATGTAATGTCACAAAAACATTATACAATGCGTCATAAATCATTAGGCAAGTCCAGGGCTCCTGCCAGAGCGAACAGAAAAGGAGTCTTGAGGTGGAGAGAGTACGAGTGTTCACCTTACATAACCCTGCTTGCATGGCCTCACACAACCTTGTTAAAAGAAAAGGAAGCACACATGAAAACAGACAGGAAGAGAGAAAAATGAAGGGGTATACAGACCGAATGGTGGAGAAACGTTTGGACTTGGCGCTGTCCAGGAAATGCTTCAATTTGGCTATCTTCCCGTCCAACTCTTTGTTCATCTCGCGTGTAGTCTTGGCCGCTGCTCTGTAAGAACAGCCGGCTACAGGTAATTCTTTTCCTTCCTCTGCTTCTCCACTCTCCTCTTCTCCATTTCCACTGTCACCCATATCCTCTTCTTCCTCCTCATTTGCCTCTTCGTCATCCACATCTGATCCACAGGAGTCTGGCAGATCAGGTATCTCCACTGGTACAAGATCTTCCTCACTGAATTCGGGAGCTACATTAATTTTGCCGAAGTTCTGCTTGACACCAGCAATGATCCTTTGCACATGTTCTTGTTTCTGTCTCTGCTGCAGGGGTGCATCAAGCTCAGTGGATTCAGTCATCTCAGTGTGCTGCTGCTCTGGTTGGTCTTCATAAACTGCCTCCACTGCACTTACCTCTATTGGCAGGTGTGCTTTTGCCTGTGAGGAAGGACAAAATTCATGCCATTTTAGTTTATTATGCCATGCATGCAATTTACAGTTGAGGCCAAAAGTTTTCATATTCCTCAACTAAAAGACGCTCAAACTCAGTTTTCACAACTCCGCACATTTCATGTTATGCTACATTTCCTGTGTCAAGTCAATTAGAGTATCTACTTTATTTCCATAAGAGGTCATTTTGAAACAGTAGTTTGGAGACGAATTTATTTCAGCTTTTATTTACTATATAAAATTTTTTGTCAGTCAAAAGTTTGTTAGTATTTGGAGGCACTGCCTTTTAATTACTTCAACTTGAAATCAAATGCTTGGGGTAGCCTTCCTCCAACTTCTCACAATGTGTTTCTGGAATGTGTTCCCGAAATTGGTCACTCCTGACAGAATTGGTGCAACTCAGTCAGGTTTGTGGCCCTCCTTGCTTTGACACTTTCAGTTCAGTCTACAGACTTTCTGTGGAATTCAGGTCAGGGCTTTGTGATGCTCACTCAAATACTTTGACTGTTGTCTTTAAGCCAGTTTTGTCACAACTACGGAGTTATGCTTAAGATCATTGTCCTGCTGGAAGACCCGGTCAAGACCAAGTTTTAACTATGTCTTGAGGTTTTGCTTCAGTATTAGATAATCATCCTTCCTCATGATGGCATCTATTTTCTGGAGTACACCAGTCCCATTTCCAGCAAAACACCCCCACAACATGATGCTGCCACCACCATGCTTCACAGACGGGATGGTGCTCTTCATATTAAAAGCTTCACCCTTTTTCCTCCTCAATACATAGGTCTGATTATTATGGCTGAACATTTACATTTTTGTTTTATCTGACCAGAGAACACTTCCTCCAAAAGGCTGGAGATTACCAGGAAACTCCAATCTGGCATTTTTATGCCAGTCTTAAAAGTAGGGGCTTCTTCCTCATCCAACAGCTATTCAGGCCATTATCATGTAGGCCTGTCTTAATGGTGGATGTACATACTTTGGTAACCAATGTCACCATCTCATTTTACCAGTTCCTTTGTTGTCGTCCTGGGGTTCAGTTGAACCTTTTGGACCGGAAAGTTAATTCATGCTTCTTTCCTTAACGTCACAGTATCCATGACCCAAAGATTTTTGTATTTGTATACAACTGTTTGTACAGATGCTAGTGGTACCAGACTTGTGGACTTCAACAGTTTTTTTCCCCCTGAGGTCTTGGCTGAGTTGCTTGGGTTTTTCCCCCATTGTATCAAGGGCTAAAAAGTAGGCCTTTTAACATCCACACTTTCATTAACTCCTAATTATGACAATGGGCCAATCAGGGTTCAAGTCAGGTGACTGTAATGGTCCTGTAGAATCTTCCAGGACTTCTGCAACCAAGCCTTCATGGAATTTGAGGTATGCTTGGGATCATCATCCTGGAAGAAGGTCCAATGACGCCCAAGCTTCAGCTTACTCACAGACGGCATGAAGTTCTCTCCTAGGATTTCCTGATACTTCAATAAATCAATCTTGCCTTCCACACACTGCAGGTTTCCATTGCCAGAGGATGCAAATCAGTCCCAGAGCATCACCAAGCCACCACCATGCTTGACTGTGGACTGAGTATTCTTTCTTCATTCTTCTTTCTCCAGACATACTGCTGAGCAATCGTGCCAAAAAAATCCAGTTGTTTCATCGCTCTACAGAACAGAATCCCAAAACTGCATTGGCTTATTTAAATGATTTAGAGCCAACTTTTCTTGTGCATGGAAACCTGTGATTAGTACACGCCTTACTCTGCTCACTGAAACCTCAGTGCCTGTTGCCACCAAGTCTTGCTGCAGGTCTTTTGCAGTCACTCGAGTTTTTCACAACTTGCCTTCTCCTTTTTCTGCCCCGTCCATATATTTCATACATTTTCTGCCCCCAGCCAGTTCAGGTATTTCATGTGTTCCAGCTCAAACACACCTGGTGCAACTAATGATGCCCTTGATTAGTTGCATCAGGTGTGCTTGAGACAACACCTGTTTTGCATATTTTTGCTGTTGTGAGGGATTCTGTTCAGGGGGTTGAATAATTTTGAGACTGGAGAAATCACAAGTTTCATTTTCAGTTGAATTTGGGGAAACTACTTGAAGCATTCGTTGTGTTGAACTATTTCAATTGATTTTGTTTGATTTGTTCATTGCAAACAGCTGAAAGTCTGTAAATTTTGACAAAACTGATTTGCAATTGGGGTTGAATAATTATGACTGCAACTATATTTTACCCTTACGTTCAGTTTGGTTCAAAACTCAAAAGACCACTTCCTTAGGCCCTTACAATGATAATTCTACACAATAATGTATTTTTTTGACCTCAAAAATTACATAGAACACTGACTAATAGGGATGAAAACACTTCCATTGGCAAATCTGTGCAAGCCAGTTAGGATCACATTCCTATAGTTATAAAACTGACAAAAAATAAGAAGCACTTACCACACAATACTGCAACGCTCAAAGGAAAGCATATACAAATTGTCTTTCACATCAAATGTATACATTTACTCACTGTGGTCTGTGCCACATTAAACTTAGATTAATAGAAATATAATAAATATTTTGCTGTTGCTTGTTCAGTTTATAAGATTATATAAATAAGACCTGGAAATTATGTTACTGCTGCTTTTTCGTGTTCACTTTGTGAGGCAACCGAATATTTTGGATAGCCTACAATGACCTTCTACAGCTGGGAGATTTAAGCAATGAGGTTGTTTTTCCCCCGTTTAAATGTCAGTCAGACTCTAAATCTATTTATTTTGTTATTCACTATGCCGACCATTTATTCTCCTCAACCCAGACTGTAATATTTCCAACATAAACAGTATTTTTGGGTGGAATCATAATGGTATGAACAGTTGTCACAAAAACAACCCACAATTGAACCATGAATAATGTAATATAGGTTCAGGAGTATCTACTTTATTTACATTCAAATGTGTGCATGTTTGGAGAGAATTAAACAATGCCTTCTTTCTATAAGGTCTGTTGGCATGCATCAAAATATATTCTGTTCAGGATAAAATAACTCAAATTGTTTTACCAAAAAATATCACAATACCAGAAGTTATTTTTTATGCCCGAAATGTTTGCTTGGATCACTTTCCCTAGTAACCATGAAAATCACTGAAAACATTTTGTATTGCAGATATTAGGTTTATTCTGGGTCATTTTGACCTTGTTGGTGATGAGGTAAAATAGAAAATGTTAGGGAAATAGGCGTTTGTAGATATTCCGGTCATGACCTGTGCCTCTTCGTTGGGTTCGACAGTCATCAGGGAGATCATCAAAAGATACTGGGTGTAAGATTTAAAAAAAAAATTGCTCTCTCTGGTGGAGAAATACTGCTAAATGCTAGTCCTAGAAGTACACTTCATAATGAATTTTAACTGCACCATTCTCTGTGTAGTTTAATAGGTCAGTTGTGTTAAGTCCATACACAATCAGAAAGAACTCCTAGTGAAGTTCATTTGATAGAATAATAAGCAGCACATAGCCTGCAAATTGAACTAGTTATCTAATTTTAGCTAGTTAGCTAAAATATAAATACTGGATGAAGTTGAATGGGCAGCTCTAATGTAATTTCTCAGCGTACTGCTGGCACAAGCCATTCACTGAAGCTACAAGCAGGAGCTAACTAACTCTAGCCTAAGATTCAGTGTAGAAAACAAATGCACCACTCATGGTTGTTAAACACGTAAATTGGTTGATGAAATACGCATATAAACAGTACAATAATACACAGAAATTCATATAACTAGTTGTTCACCGCTCGGCTATCATTATCCAATTAGCCAAAACAATCTCAGTGAAAAATTCTACAACAAGGATAAATCAATAGGTTCTCACCAAATTATCTGTTCAACAAGCCAAAAGTTCCTGGCCACGTCTCAAACCTGAGCCTCCAAATTGCCAGATACCAACCAACATGTTAAGAAGTGCATTTTGCTGTGTTAAGCTTGTTTTTTTGCCCTGATCCAAGGCTACCATTGAAATCAGAATACAGTATCTGTATTTATCTTACTTCCTCATCTGGCTCAGGTCCAGGCGGTTTGACGAAAAAGGGGATGCGTCCCCTCTGCCAGTCATTTAGCACCATTTTGGAGACAGTGGGCATATCAGGTTCTCCTCCCTGCATGTGAAGCACAACAGAGAAATTTAGAGCCTGTAATTCAAACATCCCAGCAGACACAAATGAATACCAAGTATTATTTTAGGTATTTAAATTAATTCAGGTATTTTCTTAATATTTAAGACTTTGCTTAAACAGAAACAATTCTGAATACTAAATGCATTTCTAAATACTAAAACACACTTATATTCTCACAGACAATTAATTAACACCTGATCCAACAGGAGCCAAGCAAAGTTGCTGCAAGTGAAGCTTGTCTTTCAGCCCAGCATTTTTAATATCTTTTAGAACTGGGGGAAGAGATGTAATCCTACATTGTAAAAAAAACAAAAGCAGCTGCTAATACCATGGCTCACACAAAAATCAATAGACCAAATTGTGGAATGGCTGAACACTTAAAAGCGTAGAAGATTTTGCTCTAAATAAGGAGCCACTCTCAACTACCTCTGGACACACAAAAGTAAAATGTTTAACAGCTTTATAAGCCTTGTATTAGACTACAGTTTGTAAGTTTGTACAAACAATTTGTAAAGATTTAGTCTGAAGTATGAAGGACAAGCCGCTTCTACTATTTTTGCCGTGTGAACTTCACAACCATCGATGCGCTGCATCAAGGTTCATTCTTTCCAAATACTGTACTGCTTGACAAAACTGCACAAGCCAAAAGCAGCAGGAGTTACAATTATTTTTCATTTAGGTTTTACTCCCCATTTTTAAATGGAAAACATTTGCATAGTTAAAAGCATGCTTTCATTAACAATCGGGAGTAAAAACCCACATATCCGCTCAGACAGATTCCAACCATGGTGTGCGTTCTACTGCTTCCGCTGGCATGCATGCGTGTATCGGAGCTTTGTGCTTGTTTACTGTGAGAAACAGAGCAAACAATTTCGGAGTTGGAACTGTATTTTAGCGTGCCGTGTGCTCAGTCAGAAGCCACACCTTGAGCAGTTTTCCCATGCGAAAGGCCAGCTTTTCCAAGAAATCCTCAGCAGAGCTCCAGGATGGGATGTGATAGGTTTTCTGTATGTATTCAGCTTTTGCTCTCTCCAGAACGGCGCCGATGTGATCCTCTGGGTTACGGATCTTCTCTACCTGGACCTAGGAATGAGGCACGATGGATGTAAGACAAAATGATCAGGTGGGGTCAAAAAGAGCAGTAAACAGAAAGCAGACTGAAAGTGGCAAACTCACCACTCCCTTCAGCACAATGTCACTCTCACTGTCCTCAGAGGGGTACACAACTCCAGGGCAGTCAATCAGGAAAATGCGTCTCATTAGTGTGATGTACTGCCATACCTAAAAAAAAGAAATGCATGAAAAATTAAATAACTATTAGGCTGTAAGAGTATCCTGGCTCTGACCTTCTGAAGTAATAGACTGGGGGCTCAGTCATGCTTGTTATGTGACGAAGGAAACCCTAAGCATCTCATTTCCTTAAAGGACAATAAAGCTGCCCTGTGGTGCTTTTATAAATTGTGGAAAATGCACAACTAAATAAAAATGGGGCCTAAAATTACAACAGTACCCTGTGGCAAGCACATTTACTTTCAGGCATTGTTTCAGTTAATGGCCTTTTGACCTGCCTTTAGTAAAACTTTTGAATAATGTACTAAGGCTCATCGGTTCTGCAGGGGCTACTGTTGCTCACCAGCCACAGTTACAGCCATTGGAAAATACTCATCCAAGTGACCTGAATAAGATTAATTAGCTGAATACTATCTGATAATTAGCTAAGGCACAACAAGATGAATTCTATAATTTCTTGCAATATACAGTCTGACAATGCTTCCTTTTAACTTCGGGGAATAGAATTCTTTTTTTTTTATTTTTATTTTTTTATAACAAACAATGTTTGTGGGTATATGCATAGGTGTGTA
>NC_030416.2:22644067-22654067 GCF_001660625.3 Ictalurus punctatus
ATTTTCTAATAGTAACAACTTGTTTACAGGGATTTATAATACGGACGCTCCACATTATCTAAGCCTAATAATAAATAAAGAATGCGTGTGGTTGTTTAACAAAGAAAAGCGTGATCATTGATACATTTTCTGTCAGGAGACATTTATTTAACATTTATGGAGAGTCTCAAGTCTAGGCACTTTCAGTAGGATTTCTGACATGGAAGTCAGTTCCCGCTATTGATGACACTATAGCACCTATATATATTCCCCCACCAGCATCACCTATTTTCTCTTTCAAAGTTAATGAGACAAAAAAAAATAAATATCCAGCTTGTCATGTTACTGAGAAACCTGAAAGCATAAACCTCCGTCCTGAAGACTCGAGCCTCGCGGACATTCCATAACATTAAGCAGAATCTCCTCTACTTCCCGGGTTCTTCCCTCCACCTTGTCAGTACATCAGGACTGATATTTGTATTCATGTTGAACAGAAACAGGGATCTGTGGATCACATTTACAGAATCTCCTCACCTGACCCCACTGTCCTCAGTCACCAGGTTGCAGTCGTTCTCTGCACTGTAACCCTGAGTCGAAGCCTCAGCCTGTTCCGCCAGCTCTTTCAGTTCTCCCACTTTCAGATTAGGCCTCTTTCTTTGAGCCTTAGGTCCAAATGTGGTCTCAAAAGTCTCGGTGTCCAGAATGTGTACCTTGGAGTTCTGTAAAGCATGAGTAGAAGACACATAGGTCAACTGAACAAGATCTTTCAAGACCTAAAAAGATTTTGATCCCCCCCCCCCCTCCCCATTCCCCTGGAAAAACATAATGGTGGTATACAAGAATGTGTCTGATGTCTAGGACTTCTAAATTCAACCATTCTCAGACTTTCAAGAAGGCTCCAATGCACACCAGAGGAAGGATAGGAGTGCTGCATACAATTCATTGCTTCCATGACACTGTTTACATAGACAGCGGTGATCTAATTATTGACCTTATTCTGAATAAGACAATATTGTGATTAAGGTGTTTACATGAGCTGCTTTTAGAATACTCCTTTCATGTTCCTGTTTTACACGTTATAGGACATAGCTTGATTAACGGCACACGTCATTACGTCCCCGAGCCAAGCTGTCCGACGTTCACTCAAGAATTTCACGTATCAACATAGTTTGTCTTCGTTATGGGACCATATACAGTTTCAGGTGTTTCATTTTCAATTTTTCCATTTTTCATTTTATGAAAGCTTCATAAATTTCTGAAAGTGCAGTTAATTATTTGTCATGCTGTACGTGCAAACAGACGACTGCTTGAAGCCACAGGCTGCGTCCAACACCTCATACTTACCTACTATAAAAATTCACAAAAATACTCTGCTCTCATGGATATCAAACAATTGCAAACAAACAGGTTTATTATAAAAAACAAAAAGCAAAAAAAAAAACAAAACAAAAAAAAAAACACGTGTTAAATATGTGTGTGTAACAATTACTGGCACCCTTTTAGTCAATACTTGCTACCTCCCTTTGCCAAGATACCAGCTACATGGCAAGGGATCTGAGCCCATTCCTCCAAACAGAATCTCTCCAGATCCTTCAAATTTCATGGTCCAAGCTGGTGGACTCTCCTCTTCAGTTCACCCCACAGGTTTTCTATGGGGTTCAGGTCAGGGGACTGGGATGGTCATGGCAGGAGCTTGATGTTGTGGTCAGTAAACCATTTTTATATTGATTTTGATGTAGTTTTGGATCATTGTCCTGCTGGAAGATCCAATCACAACCCATTTTATGCTTTCTGGAAGAGCAGTCAGGTTTTCATTTAATATCTGTTGATATTTGATAGAATCCTTGATGCCATGTATCCTAAAAAAAAATGTCCAGGTCCTCTGGAAGAAAAAACAGCCCCAAAACATTAAAGAGCCACCAATATATTTAACCGTGGGCATGAGATACTCTTCCATATGGCTACCTCTCTGTGTGCGCCAAAACTACCTCTGGTGTTCATTGCCAAAAAACTCTATTTTGGTTTCACCTGAGCATAGAACCCGATCCCATTTGAAGTTCCATTAGTGTCTGGCAAACTGAAGACACTCGAGTTTGTTTTTGGATGAGACTAGAGACTTTTTTTCTTGAGACCCTTCCAAACAACTTGTGGTGATTTAGGGGACCTTGGATTGTAGTTTTGGAAACTTTCTGACCCCAAGATGCAACTAGCTTCTGCAATTCTCCAGCTGTGATCCTTGGAGATTTTTTGGCCACTCAACCCATCCTCTTCACAGTGCGTTCAGACACTATAGACACACGTCCTCTTCCAGGATGATGGAAATTGGCATTTTCAATGCTTGTGCTATTTCTTATAGCCACTTCCCATTTTGTGAAGCTCAACAATCTTCTGCTGCACATCACAGCTATATTCCTGGGTCTTACCCATTGTTATGAATGATTAAAGGAATTTTGCCCACGTTACCTCATATTTAGACACCTGTGAAACAGGAAGTCATGGTTGATCAATCTCCTGTTCTTAGCCACCCAGGTGTACAAATAAAATATAAATGGGAATATACTTATATATATATATATATATATATATTATTTATTTAGTTCTATTATGAATTCTATTAGGGATGCCAATAATTTTTTTTTATAAACCTGTGTTGTGTTTGCAATTGTTTGATATACCTCAGAAATATAGCAAGACTGTGCCCTATGTTAAACTTCTCTGTAGCTGAAAAGCTGATTAACTCATTTGTTGTCACTCGGCTAGATTACTGTAACGTCGTTTCAGCCGGAATTTCTAAATCCACAATCAATAAACCGCAATATGTACAAAACTCTGCCGCCAGGATCCTGACTAGGACTAGGAAATGCGATTAATCCTGTTTTGGAGTCCTTGTACTGGCTCCCGGTCAGGTTCCGTGTTGATTTTAAAATTACGATGCTGACATACAAGGCATTACATGGCTTGGCTCCTCATTACTTATCTGCTTTATTAATTCCTTACACCCCAAATCACAGACTGTGCTCCTCACAGTATAATCTGTTAACTGTTCCACAAACACACTTAAAGATCTGTGGGTGACAGAGCTTTTTCTGTCTATGCTCCTTCCCTGTGGAACTCTCTCCTATCGAACTTAGGGAAGCTCAGACCTTTGGCATTTTTAAAGCTCAACTTAAGACATACTTTTTAAAACTTGCATTCGACTGTTGATGTCTACTTTTATTATTATTATTATTCTTATTTTTTTCTTTGTACAGCGCTTTGAGAAGCTGCTTTTATAAAGATGCTTTAGAAAATAAAGTTTGTTTATATATATATATATATATATATATATATATATATATATATATATATATATAAATAAAAGAATGAGAGAGCAGAGTATTTTTGTAACAAAAGATCAAAAAGGCAAACAAAAACTATTTTTTACAGCCTTCTCTGCTCATATTTGCCATGGGTGCCAATATTTGTGGAGGGCACGGTCATACATACATAATCTCACAAAAGTCAGTACACCCATCACGTTTTTGTAAATATTTGATTATATCTTTTCATGTGACAACACTGAAGAAATGACACTTTGCTACAATGTAAAGTAGTGAGTGTACAGCTTGTGTAACAGTGTAAATTTCCTGTCCCCTCAAAATAACTCAACACACAGCCATTAATGTCTAAACCACTGGCAACAAGAGTGAGTACACCCCTAAGTGAAAATGTCCAAATTGGGCCAATTAGCCATTTTCCCTCCCCGGTGTCATGTGACTTGTTAGTGTTACACGGTCTCAGTTGTGAATGGGGAGCAGGTGTGTTAAATTTGATGTCATCACTCTCACACTCCCTCATACTGGTCACTGAAAGTTCAACATGGCACCTTATGGCAAAGAACTCTCTGAGGATCTGAAAAAAAGAATTGTTGCTCTATATAAAGATGGCCTAGGCTATAAGAAGATTGCCAAAGACCCTGACACTGATCTGCAGCATGGTCGTCAAGACCATACAGCGGTTTAACAGGACAAAGAAGTTGAGTGCACATGCTCAGCGTCATATCCAGAGGTTGTCTTTGGGAAATAGACGTATGGGTGCTGCCAGCATTGCTGCAGAGGTTGAAGGGGTGGGGGGTCAGCCTGTCAGTGCTCAGACTATATGCCACACACGGCATCAAGTTGGTCTGCATGGCTGTTGTCCCAGAAGGAAGTCTCTTCTGAAGATGATGCACAAGAAAGCCCACAAACAGTTTGCTGAAGACAAGCAGACTAATGACATGGATTACTGGAACCATGTCCTGTGGTCTGATGAGACCAAGATAAACTTATTTGGTTCAGATGGTGTCAAGTCTGTGTGGCAGCAACCAGGTGAGGAGTACAAAGACAAGTGTGACTTGCCTACAGTCAAGCATGGTGGTGGGAGTGTCATGGTCTGGGGCTGCATGAGTGCTGCCGGCACTGGGGAGCTACAGTTCATTGAGGGAACTATGAATGCCAACATGTACTGTGACATACTGAAACAGAGCATGATCCCCTCCCTTCGGAGACTGGGCTGCAGGGCAGTATACCAGCATGATAACGACCCCAAACACACCTCCAGGACGACCACTGCCTTGCTAAAGAAGATGAGGGTGAAGGTGATGGACTAATCCCTATTGAGCACCTGTGGGGCATCCTCAAACAGAAGGTGGAGGAGCACAAGGTCTCTAACATCCACCAGCCCCGTGATGTCGTCATGGAGGAGTGGAAGAGGACTCCAAGGCAACCTGTAAAGCTCTGGTGAACTCCATGCCCAAGAGGGTTAAGGCAGTGCTGGAAAATAATGGTGGCCACACAAAATATTGACACTTTGGGCCCAATTTGGACATTTTCACTTAGTGGTGTACTCACTCTTGTTGCCAGCGGTTTAGACATTAATGGTTGTATGTTGAGTTATTTTGAGGGGACAGCAAATTTACACTGTTACACAAGCTGTACAATCACTACTTTACATTGTAGCAAAGTGTCATTTCTTCAGTGTTGTCACATGAAAAGGTATAAATCAAATATTTACAAAAATGTGAGGGGTGTACTCACTTATGACACACACACACACACACACACACACACACACACACACACACTATTTACAGTGCTTCACTTTTTCCACATTTTGTTATTTTACAGCCTTATTCCAAAATGGACTAAATTCATTATTTTCCTCAAAATTCTACAAACAATACCCCAATAATGACAATGTGAAAGAAGTTTGTTTGAATTTTTTGCAAATTCATTAAAAATAAAAACCAAAAAAAAAACACCACCACCACCACGACACTCAAAATTGAGCTCAGGTGCATCCTGTTTCACTGAACATCCTTGATTGGAGTCCACCTGTGGTAAATTCAGTTGATTGGACATGATTTGGAAGGGCACCCACCTATCTATATAAGGTCTCACAGTTAACAATGCATGTCAGAGCACAAACCAAGCCATGAAGTCCAAGGAATTGTCTGTAGACCTCCGAGACAGGATTGTATCGAGGCACAGATCTGGGGAAGGGTACAGAAACATTTCTGCAGCATTGAAGATCCCAATGAGCACAGTGGCCTCCATCATCCGTAAACGGAAGAAGTTTGGAACCAGCAGGACTCTTCCTAGAGCTGGCCGCCCAGCCAAACTGAGCGATCGGGGAGAAAGGCCTTAGTCAGGGAGGTGACCAAGAACCCGATGGTCACTCTGACAGAGCTCCAGCGTGTCTCTGTGGAGAGAGGAGAACCTTCCAGAAGAACAACCATCTCTGCAGCACTCCACCAATCAGGCCTGTATGGTAGTGGTGCCATAAAGAAGCCACAGCCTGCCTGGAGTTTGCCAAAAGGCACCTGAAGGACTCTCAGACCACGAGAAACAGAATTCTCTGGTCTGATGAAACAAAGATTGAACTCTTTGCCATGAATGGCAAGTGTCATGTCTGAAGGAAACCAGGCACCACTCATCACCTGGCCAATACCATCCCTACAGTGAAGCATGGTGGTGGCAGCATCATGCTGTGGGGATGTTTTTCAGCGGCAGGAACTGGGAGACTATTCAGGATCGAGGAAAAGATTAATTCAGCAATGTACAGAGACATCCTTGATGAAAACCTGCTCCAGAATGCTCTGGACATCAGACTGGGGCGAAGGTTAATCCTCCAACAGGACAACGACCCTAAGCACACAGCCAAGAAAACACAGGAGTGGCTACAGGACAACTCTGAATGTCCTTGAGTGGCCTTGTTTTTTTATTTTTAATACATTTGCAAAGATTAAAAAAACAAAACAAAACAACAACACTTTTTTCACTTTGTCATTATGGGGTATTGCTTGTAGAATTTTGAGGAAAAAAATGAATTTAATCCATTTTGGAATAAGGTTGTAACAACAAAATGTGGAAAAAGTGAAGTGCTTTCTGGATGCACTAATTAATTCAAATTATATATATATATAATATATTATATATATATATATATATATATATATATATATATATATATATATATATATATATATATATATATATATATATTATATGTATATATATATTATATGTATATATATATTATATATATATTATATATATATATAATATATAATATATATATATATATATATATATATATATACATATAATATATATATACATATAATATATACATACATATATATATACATATATATATAATATTATATATATATATATAATATATATATATATATAATATTATATATATATATAATATTATATATATATATATATATATATATATATATATATATATATATATATAATATTATATATATATATATATATATATATATATATATATATATATATATATATATATATATATATATATATATATATATATAAAAATCAACACACACACAAAACATTAGCAACCCTTCAATTTTCCAGGATGGACACAGTATTGTCAAAGACTGCTATAAACTAACCTAAACATGACCTCAGGTAAAGAGGCAGAGTTAGAATCCTGAGGTTCTTGTGCAGTTTAGTTGATCAATAGAAATTCCCTCAGATTAAAAATTACCATTCATCGTTTTAATCGCATACTCACGGATTCCTCTCAAACCCTGGATGTGCTGATGTACTTGGACAAAACAAGAAAAAAAGTACTAACTAAACCTTAGTTGACGTTAACAATCCCATCTGCATGTACTTTTATTTTAATGCTGGGCACAGTTAATTGGTACTGTTACTGTTATTCATGTCTAGCCTTAAGTTAGAAGACAAAACTTTCCAACAATAGAAGTATCCACCAAAACCACACAATTTATTAAAGCAGTAATTTGTGTGCCAAGTTAAACAGGAAAATATTAAAAACAAAACAAAAAGGAAGGTCAAGCTGGTGTTGGAACACACAGACAGAGCACTCAATACATAAAATGTCATAATTAATGAATGCAAGCTATTTTTCTTTCAATTTCCTAATACAAATGAAAGATTAAAATCAAATTATCCATCACATCATACATGTCTTCAAGAGAGCAAAAAGGAAAACAGAGATGATGTCCTGCTGACTGCTCTGTGCTCACACACACACACACACACACACACACACACACACACACACACACACACACACACACACACACACACGAGACAGGGCCAGCATACACTGGTTCAACTGCTAGTCCGAGGTCACAGTGGTTCACCACAACCAAATTGACCAAAATAAACATCACATGAACATTAATAAACAAAATCAACAATGGGGCATAACATGTTTTTTTTTTTAAGCAAAACCTGTAGAGATGCAATAAAGAACAAGAGAGTGTGAAAGAGAACTAAAGAGAAGGAGACGTTCACTTCAATCTGTTTTGAGTGTTTAAAAAGGTCCTACTAAACACCTGGAATCACTTAAGGAGTGGAAAAAATCCTTCAAAGACAACATTTGCTGCTGGAACATGAGGAACCAGGCAAAATGTTGTGTTATTTCAAGCATGTTTTAATCTCTCTGGTTCTTTAGATTTGGCAAAGTTAAATCTCAAAAGTGCCAAAGAGGGCAATAACCCACATTACTAATCTCACTTTAAAAAATAAACTTACAAAAAACATTTCCATGGTGCCACATTGATGATCATCAGTATGGCTGTTTGTGTCTGTACTCTGACAGTTCTTATTGTGCAGCTAACAAATAGACTAACAAATACTGTCCCATTAGTTTCACCAGCTTTTAGAGAATCAAATAGGCAGCAGTATGAAGAATGAACAATGAACAATGGTGCTGGCTAGGAAAGCTTTAAAAAGCATTCGTATTGATGCGTATACATACATGTGCTTTGATTCGGTCATGCAGAAGGGACATGGGAAGCTTGCTTTGGCGCATAACCACTCTGTACGGATCTTTCTTCACTGCGTCCATCTCCTCCTGAAACTTCTGCAGTGATGACTGCTTGATGACCCGAGTATTGGCTGCACAAGTCCCAGGGAAAGACAGAAATAAGCAATTTAATCATCATGGCCAGTCTGAATGTATTTTAAGTGGAAAAAGGACAATGTTTTTGCACTGCCAGTCTTCAAGGGCAAATAAGGCAGAGTGGAAACATGGTAAATGGTCCGTAAGTATATAGCCCTTTTTTAACCTTAGTGGTTCCAAAGCACTTTACACTGGTTCTCATTCAGGCACATGCACACACCAATGGTAGCAGAGCGGTCATGCAAGATGCTAGCTTGCCATCGGGAGCAACTTGGGGTTCGGCGTCTTGCCCAAGGACACTTCGGCATGTGAAGTCATGTGGGCCAGGAACTGAACCACCAACCCTACGATTAGTGGACAACCCGCTCTACCACCCAAGCCACAGCCGCCCAACATGCTACCCTTCTCATTTGGCAGCATAGCTAATAACAGTGTTGGATAATTCTTGAAATGGCACATTTATATCCATACTGTTAACTTTTATAGCATTGCTAATGTTTAATTCTTAGAAATAAAAATGAAGATAGATATACTTACCAAACCACTTGATGTTGGGCTCAACTCTAGCCACAGTTCCAGGTGCCACAGTGGACTGGTACTGCAAAGGCTTGATGACCTTACCCCGACTGTTACTGAAGAAACATGAACCACATTTTCTATTCACGTTCCATGTGACCCCCCCCCGCCACAATAATCCAATGTCTGTGAGCATACAGCTCAGCTATATGCTACATCTCTATGGATACTATACATCCACGTAAACATTTTCACATACAAGTCATGCATAATTCATCTCAGTCCTACCACAATTTTGTGATTGAAGAAATGAACGCAAAAGCAAACAAACTCCACAACATTCCAAAATGTTTCTAAATTACAGAAAATTTTCAGCAGATTTGGGCCAAGACACACCCAAAAGCCATGAATACAGCTAAAAAGGTCTCATTTACCAAAAACATCACTGCAAAAGACCGTACAAAATAATTTTGTGCAATCAAAATTTCTGCAATTCAATTAGTTTTCTGGGGTAGAGGAGGAGGGGGCGGTGGCAACACCAAGTTCCATAGCAAATTCTGAAACAAGCAGCAGCAAAAAAAATTCACACAGTGAGATCCTGTACAGACTGCCATCTAGACCGTTGTGGCTTGACTCTCTGATAGGGAAACAGCCTTCCTTTACAGTGATGGCTTAGCTGTTAAGAGTCTCAGGTTTCCAATTGAAAGATTGAGCTTTTATAATATGAGTACAGCCAAGTTGCCATCACTGATCTCTTCAAACGACACCTTACAGTTGTTTCGCAGTACTTTGCTGCATTGTATACACATCTGTACATATAAAATGAAAATACAGGCTACATTTTATCTACTAAGCATCCATTGAGTACATCAGAACGCATATTTACATTCTAGTTTAATGTTAGCCATGTGTGCATGTCATAAGTTTACCATCTCTGCTTCTGTCTGTACATATTCAGACGCTTGATAGTGGCACGGTCCCTCATGGTGTTCCCTCCAGAGCCCTTAACACGATCTAGAGAAAATGCAGTGAGTTACTCA
Organism: Ictalurus punctatus; assembly: GCF_001660625.3. Taxonomy (NCBI): domain Eukaryota; kingdom Metazoa; phylum Chordata; class Actinopteri; order Siluriformes; family Ictaluridae; genus Ictalurus; species Ictalurus punctatus. The sequence continues at coordinate 22,654,036 of NC_030416.2, forward strand.
GAGCCTGCGAACACAAGTAACTAAACAAAACT